>NC_054487.1:568831-575697 GCF_017639515.1 Carcharodon carcharias
AACTTTTCTCATTCTTATTCACTATTGCCCCCTTCCCTTTCCGTTGAGCTGCTGTTTTCTTTTTCTGATCTATGTTCCAGTGGTACATACAGTTTACCAACTCAGAGCGCATATGGACTCAGAGCGCATGTATTCTGTTCCCAACGTGACCTCAGGAATTATATTCACTTCTGTTAACTTTAAAATAAACTTTCCTGTAAAATATTCTCTGAAATTACTAATAAATCTGGAATGAAAAGTGAACTAACTGTGACTTTGCTGATTCCTTTCTCCAAGGCCCATCGACACCGCACCATTTTCCCTATTGCACATTTCTCCCCGTTTTACCATTCCTGTCGGTGTTCTGTTTACACCCATCGCCCCATCCGTGTAAGGAGACCTTTACCTCTGCCTGTTTCTGGCAATTGCCCGAGGCGGAATGAATGAACAGGGAGGGTCACCTCGGTGATTTCACTCTGGACCGTCACAGTCACATGTCTGGCAATTCCAAACTGTAGGTTTCGGCTTCATCGGAGGTTGATACACGACAGGAAATTGGAGCAGAAAACGCCCTTTTCAATGCCTCATCCAACACTCCCACGGTTGGTGCAGCCAGGGTCAGAAACAGGGTAAAGATCCCTTGTCCGATTAAACACTTTGAAGGTCGGGATGCCACAGGCTAGATATATGACACAGGCAGAATAAGGAGCACAAACCAATGGGCGTTTCCAGGGGCTTGTCTGGCACTGATATATTATTAAGTACAACTCCTGCAAATTATTACAGAGCTTTAGGTCTCTTGGACATACCTGGGGGGACAAAACTGCGAAAATGCCCAAAGACGGGGTTCAACGTTATGCCGCAAGTAACCATAAACATGAGGCTTGTTCCCAGACCTTGGGGCCGATCGGATACTGGGACACTGGCTTCGCATTTTCTGTTAAATACACAAACAGACATAGCCCGCATCACGCCCTGCCCCACCCCTTTCTGATAAGCACATACACGGTGCTTATTCCAGTAAACACACACTGACTCTCCACTTCCACCTTTTCCGTTAAATCCATTAACCCTGTCATTCTCCCATCTGCTTCGATAATGAATTGTATTCCTGATCAGCTCCATCCCCTCTGATACCACCTCCCTGAACTCACTGAACATCACCCTAGCGATCCTCTCTCTCTGCTCCATTCCCTCTGATACCCATTTTCTGAACTCACTGAACATCACCCCAGGGGTAAACACAGAAAACGCTGGAAAGCTCAGCAGGTCTGATAGCAGCTCCACTGATCTCCACTTGCCTGGGTGAGCGCAGTTTCAACAACACACTTGAAGTTCGACACCATCCAGCACAAAGTCGCTCAATTGTTGACAGCTCATCTACCAGCTTCACCATTCACTCCCTCCACCACCGCCGCACAGTAGCAGCAGTGTGTGCCATTTACTAGATGCACTGCAGGAACTCATCAAGGCTCCTTCGACAGCACCTTCCAAATCCACGACCTCTACCATCTAGAAAGACAAGGGCAACAGATACATGGGAACACCACCACCTGGAATTTCCTTCAAGGTCATTCACCATTTTGACTTGGAAATGTATCGCTGCTCCTTCGCTGTCGCTGGGTCAAAATTATGGATCTCCCTTCCTAACAGCACTGTGTGTGTACCTGCACTAGATGGACTGTAGCGGTTCAAGAAGGCAGCTTACCATCACCTTCTCAAGGGCAATTAGGGATGGGCAGAGATCTTTATTCAGTTTTTTATTCAAAAAAACGTTATTAGAAAATCAGAAATTTAAATGAATGGGCAATTTCCCAGAGACAGAGAGACAGAGGGAGACAGAGGGAGAGAGTTCAATAAGTTTTAGTGAGTTAGACTCTGTCTCAGGTAGAGAGATGACAGACATTAAGTAAGTATGCTGACAAACATGCCCGTCTTAGCAAAGAAATGGTTAGTATTACATGAAATTCTAAACAAAAACACAACAGAATGTAATCCCAATAAATATTTACGATATTAGGCGATCTGTAGTTACAGGTTGAGTAAGAGAAAAAAAAAAAGCTGAAACATTCTGGTGAAGATAAATCTTTTATCTTTGCAGAATGATGCAGCATGATTTCTTTTCACACAGTTCTGTCGAAGGGTCATGAGGACTCGAAACGTCAACTCTTTTCTTCTCCGCCGATGCTGCCAGACCTGCTGAGTTTTTCCAGGTAATTCTGTTTTTGTTTTGGATTTCCAGCATCCGCAGTTTTTTTGTTTTAATATTTATGGGCAGAGAAATGTTGGACTCACCAACGAAGCCCATATCCCGTGAAATAATAATAAATAATTTTCTAACTGATCATTGGGAACAGAAAAGCCGATTCTTGCAAAGGAAATGGACAGCCTGATATCACTTTGTAAACAATGGAAAACAACCGAATAGTTATCAATAAATAGTTGCAGTATTAAACTATCTGCAATTAAAATGCAGGAACACTTTGGGATTTAACAGGTTCACTGAGGGCGGAGATGGGCTGAAGGTTATCACTGAAGTTAATTTAGGGGAGTTATTCTTTATTCAGTTTTTTATTCAAAAAAACGTTATTAGAAAATCAGAAATTTAAATGAATGGGCAATTTCCCAGAGACAGAGAGACAGAGGGAGACAGAGGGAGAGAGTTCAATAAGTTTCAGTGAGTTAGACTCTGTCTCAGGTAGAGAGATGACAGACATTAAGTAAGTGTGCTGACAAACATGCCCGTCTTAGCAAAGAAATGGTTAGTATTACATGAAATTCTAAACAAAAGCACAACAGAATGTAATCCCAATAACTATTTACGATATTAGGCGATCTGTAGTTACAGGTTGAGTAAGAGAAAAAAACAGCTGAAACATTCTGGTGAAGATAAATCTTTTATCTTTGCAGAATGATGCAGCATGATTTCTTTTCACACAGACACACACAAAAGGCGATATCTCATATGTAATTCTGTTGGCTGTAATGAAAATTAATATGAGCAACTGCGCGGAACAACCAGTCAATAGGAAACTTCTAGTTTTTGGCCAAAGTCAGAGGCCCATTTCTAACTCAACATCCACCTTATAGAGACATAGACAAGTGAAATAACAACAGAGACAGAGTTTGGTGTGGTAATTACTGAGACAGGGCCTAGTGCAATTTAAGCAAAGACAATACATGCGCAGTAACAATCGAGACAGCATCTAATATTACTTAAGCAAAGACGTGACCGAGTGCACGAATAACAGGGACGGGGACAAGTGTTATATTAACATAGACAGGGTCTACTGCTATAATAGCGGAGACGGGAATACAGGGCCTGGATCAATTTCAAGTGAAATAGGGCAGTTATTACAGGCACAGGGCCTAGAGTAATTGCTTCCTAGAGAGAGTCTAAGTCGTAATAACAGAGACTGCCGCCAGTGTAAGAGAGACAGTTATGATCTTGTGGAGTAAAATCAGGGAAAGTGAGAGTGGAATAGAAGCAGACACAGAGGTACAAAGACAAAGCCTCTGCAAAGACAGGATTCATTTTAATTGAAAAGACAGACAAGGTCGTGTGTGATACAGGCTGATACAGAATCTAGTGTAACTTGTTCTGAAATGGTCTAGCGGAATATAAATGCAGACATGATTGAGTGTGTTATAAGCAGGGCTGCGATTAGTGGAACTTAAGTGAGGCAGTGCAGAGTGCAGTAATAATTGAGACAGCACCTTGTGTAATTCGAACCTGCCTAGTGTAGTAATAACACAGACCGGATCCAGTAGAAGAAAACGGATACACAGTCTAGCGGAGCTTCACATAATCCAGCGCTCTTTGTAATATAATCTGACGCAGTGTCTGGTGACTTAAATACCGGCAAAGGTACGAGATTAATAAAAACAGAGACATGGACAAGTACGGCAATATGCGAGTAATGGTATTGGACAATAACAATAGAAACAGGGAATTGTGTGATATGAATGGAGGAATGTATTGGTGCAGCGTTATCTGAGATAGAGTCCAATTTGATAGACACGTGGGAGGTTCTACTGGTTTAATAGCTGAGACAGAGTCTTGCTAAATGCAAATAAAAACATGTTCTAGTTTTCTATAACCAGAGACAAGCTCTAGTGCAGTGACAACTGGGGCATGGCTTATTGTAACTTTAGCCGAGACCTGCTTCAGTGCAGTCATGACTGAGGTAGTGTCAATTGTATTGTGGCCCTAGTCCAGTACATAAACAACTGTGACTGAGCCAATTACAGAAACAACTGAGAGATGACCTTTTCTAATATGATCAGAGACCTGTCCTAGTGTAATAGAAACAGAGACAGGCGTCTAATTTAATATGAACAGAGACAGTGCCAAATGCAGTAATAATTGAGACAGCGCCTGCTTCATGTGATGTGAGCAATCACGGTTACACTGCCATCGATTGGTCAATCTTGGCTATTACAGGTGTTGCGAAAATGTCGATTCCATTTACTGTTACTGAGATCAATGGTTAAAATCAGAATTAATGGAAACCGTAGTCGGCAGGATTTGAACATGCGCGGGGTAACCCCAATGGATTTCAAGTCCATCACCTTAACCACTCGGCCACGACTACAGGCCTAGACAGTGCCATATATATATTTCATATATGAAATCATAGAATACTTACAGCAGAGAAAAAGTGTCTTCTTCCCACCCTGTCACTGCAACAACCCAGCCTTTTCCCCATAACCCTGCAATTTATACTGTCCCTCCTCGTTCTCCCTCCCAAACTGGGAATGAAAGAGAGAGAATGAAAGAGGAAGAGAAGTGATGGGTTTTGTAGATCTCAGGGAAAAGAGACTTCAGGAACAGTTCATGGTGACAGTTCACACAGCAACAAGAAAACAACATTCCCTGAGGAGGGCCAGGAGTGGGAGCGTGTTTAGTTCAAACACAGAAGACTTTTTCAGCCAATAACAGCATCGAGTGTGTTAGACATGAACATGAGGTGAACAGTGTGGTGAAATAGAGCCACAAGATGCAGATGTGCAACTTTCAATTTCCAGGACCCACCCTCCTCAACAATGTGGCTCCTCTGAAACTTTCAAGGTCAATGTTGATCCTTTATGTGGTGCCGTTCCCAGAACGAGACAAAGTCCTCCAGGTGTAACCTAACCAGGGCTTTGTATAACTGCAGCAAACCTTTCCCTCTTTCCTATAACAGCGTCTGTAACAGGTTGTACAGACAGGTGGATTAGATTGTATCGATCGAATAAGAAAATTAAGGAGATGCTTCATCAGACTAAAAATCCTTTTCAAATTCCATTTGAAATGAACTTAATTTTTTTGAAAGCTGTGTAAGAATCCCCAGCCTAACTCTTCATGTCACTGGGTCAGGGAAACTGTGTTAATTTTCACACACTGAGCATGGACACGGCAGCAGCTCCTGCACCTCTTTCAATATTGTTTTTCTTAACTCAGAGTTTTCGAAAGGGAATTGGACAATGACTTGAAAGAGAGAAAAACGATCAGGATGATGGAGGAAGTGAAGGAAATTGAGACTAATTGGAAAGAACATTGTAAAAAGCTGATAATGATATGATGGTTTAAATGGTCTCCTCGCACACTCTGCCATTTTATGATGACATCATCAGATTGATTTGATGACAACATTTCTAAATGTGCCATGCGAATTCCATTTCTGTAAAACAAAGACCAAAAGTGCGGCTGCAGGACCTCACAGTTTATCATAGTGTGCAGGTGCCTCTGGCTTTGTCAGGTATTGTGCTGTATGGGAGTGGTTATCACATGTGCATGAAATCACCAAGCCTCCTTAGACAGAACCTTTCAAGCCCACGACAATTACCATCTAGAAAAACAAGGGCAGCAGATCGATGGGAACACGACCACTTGGAATTTCTCCTGCAAGGCACTCACCATCTTGACTCGGAAATATGTCGCTGTTTCTTCACTGTTGCTGGGTCAAAATCCTGGAACTCCCTTCGTAACAGCACACTGGGTGTACCTGCACCACAGGGACTGCTGCGTTTCAAGAAGGCAGCTCAGCAGCACCTTCTCAAGGGACAATGGGATGGGCAATAAATGCTGCCCCAGCCAGCGAAGCCCACATCCCGAGAATGTATTACAAACTGTCTTCAGAATTAATCATAAATCTTCTCATTTGTGTTACTAAAAGTTATTTCAGTTGCAAACATTCACTAAATTTGGAGTCCGAAAGGGCACAATCATTGGCCAATTTGGTGACACCGTTGTTTTCTGGGTCTTTGTCTCTCCTTAGGCCTCTATCACTCTCGGTGTATATACCTGTGTGTGTGTTCCTCTCTGTGTGTCAATGTGGTTCAGTCCCCCGAGGGATTGAACACATTTTTTCCCATCACAAACATTTTACACATTGGTTGTGCAGCTTCACATTACAATGTAACAGAGAAAAGTATCAAGATGAAAGAGGAATTTGCAATGTTACCACATTACATGTCTTCATCTCTGTGTTTGCTCTTAATCTGTTGCCATTACCCAGCTCTGGTAGCAAATTCCAGCTCTTGCTCCATTCATTCTGATAGAGGTGATATGCATGTTTTCTGTGGTTTTTATTACTTAGGGTTATCGTAGCTCTTAGCCCAAGGTTATCAAATCACTGTTCCAAAACCAGGAATCGAACCCTCACCCTGACTATAAAAGCGCAGAATCCTAGCTATTGGGCCACCAGAGAAGGTGCTCACAAGTCTCACAACCTGGGTAAGCCATGCTACCTGTGCCTTTTATTTTTATTTCCGACCTCTTTCATTAGAGACACGTTTCTCCCCCAAATTGAGACGTTTATATAAAACGCAAACAACATCCTTTGTCAGACAGTTCCGGGTTGTTATTGGGTGCTTAAGCAACAAAGAGAAAAGAATCCAACTCT